>NW_027590550.1:255000-257500 GCF_964213995.1 Mustelus asterias
GTGCGTGTGTGTCCCTCCCCCTCTGTGCGTGTGTGTCCCTCCCCCTCTGTGCGTGTGTGTCCCTCCCCCTCTGTGCGTGTGTGTCCCTCCCCCTCTGTGCGTGTGTGTCCCTCCCCCTCTGTGCGTGTGTGTCCCTCCCCCTCTGTGCGTGTGTGTCCCTCCCCCTCTGTGCGTGTGTCCCTCCCCCTCTGTGCGTGTGTCCCTCCCCCTCTGTGCGTGTGTGTCCCTCCCCCTCTGTGTGTGTGTCCCTCCCCCTCTGTGCGTGTGTCCCTCCCCCTCTGTGCGTGTGTGTCCCTCCCCCTCTGTGTGTGTGTCCCTCCCCCTCTGTGTGTGTGTCCCTCCCCCTCTGTGTGTGTGTCCCTCCCCCTCTGTGTGTGTGTCCCTCCCCCTCTGTGCGTGTGTCCCTCCCCCTCTGTGCGTGTGTCCCTCCCCCTCTGTGCGTGTGTCCCTCCCCCTCTGTGCGTGTGTGTCCCTCCCCCTCTGTGCGTGTCCGTCCCTCCCCCTCTGTGCGTGTCCGTCCCTCCCCCTCTGTGCGTGTGTGTCCCTCCCCCTCTGTGTGTGTGTCCCTCCCCCTCTGTGTGTGTGTCCCTCCCCCTCTGTGCGTGTGTGTCCCTCCCCCTCTGTGCGTGTCCGTCCCTCCCCCTCTGTGCGTGTGTGTCCCTTCCCCTCTGTGTGTGTGTCCCTCGCCCTCTGTGCGTGTCCGTCCCTCCCCCTCTGTGCGTGTGTGTCCCTTCCCCTCTGTGCGTGTGTGTCCCTCCCCCTCTGTGCGTGTCCGTCCCTCCCCCTCTGTGCGTGTCCGTCCCTCCCCCTCTGTGCGTGTCCGTCCCTCCCCCTCTGTGCGTGTCCGTCCCTCCCCCTCTGTGCGTGTCCGTCCCTCCCCCTCTGTGCGTGTCCGTCCCTCCCCCTCTGTGCGTGTCCGTCCCTCCCCCTCTGTGCGTGTGCGTCCCTCCCCCTCTGTGCGTGTGCGTCCCTCCCCCTCTGTGCGTGTGCGTCCCTCCCCCTCTGTGCGTGTGCGTCCCTCCCCCTCTGTGTCCCTCCCCGTGTGTGTGTGTGTCTGTCCCGCCCCCTCTGTGTGTGTGTGTCCCTCCCCCTCTGTGTGTGTGTGTCCCTCCCCCTCTGTGTGTGTGTGTGTGTGTGTCCCTCCCCCTCTGTGTGTGTGTGTGTGTCCCTCCCCCTCTGTGTGTGTGTGTGTGTCCCTCCCCCTCTGTGTGTGTGTGTGTGTGTGTCCCTCCCCCTCTGTGTGTGTGTGTGTCCCTCCCCCTCTGTGTGTGTGTGTGTCCCTCCCCCTCTGTGTGTGTGTGTCCCTCCCCCTCTGTGTGTGTGTGTGTCCCTCCCCCTCTGTGTGTGTGTGTGTGTGTGTGTGTGTGTGTGTGTGTGGGTCCCTCCCCCTCTGTGTGTGTGTGTGTGTGTGTGTGTGTGTCCCTCCCCCTCTGTGTGTGTGTGTGTCCCTCCCCCTCTGTGTGTGTGTGTGTCCCTCCCCCTCTGTGTGTGTGTGTGTCCCTCCCCCTCTGTGTGTGTGTGTGTCCCTCCCCCTCTGTGTGTGTGTGTGTCCCTCCCCCTCTGTGTGTGTGTGTCCCTCCCCCTCTGTGTGTGTGTCCCTCCCCCTCTGTGTGTGTCCCTCCCCCTCTGTGTGTGTCCCTCCCCCTCTGTGTGTCCCTCCCCCTCTGTGTGTGTCCCTCCCCCTCTGTGTGTGTCCCTCCCCCTCTGTGTGTGTCCCTCCCCCTCTGTGTGTGTCCCTCCCCCTCTGTGTGTGTCCCTCCCCCTCTGTGTGTGTGTCCCTCCCCCTCTGTGTGTGTGTCCCTCCCCCTCTGTGTGTGTGTCCCTCCCCCTCTGTGTGTGTCCCTCCCCCTCTGTGTGTGTCCCTCCCCCTCTGTGTGTGTGTGTGTGTGTGTGTCCCTCCCCCTCTGTGTGTGTGTGTGTGTCCCTCCCCCTCTGTGTGTGTGTGTGTCCCTCCCCCTCTGTGTGTGTGTGTGTCCCTCCCCCTCTGTGTGTGTGTGTGTCCCTCCCCCTCTGTGTGTGTGTGTGTGTCCCTCCCCCTCTGTGTGTGTGTCCCTCCCCCTCTGTGTGTGTGTGTGTGTGTCCCTCCCCCTCTGTGTGTGTGTCCCTTCCCCTCTGTGTGTGTGTCCCTCCCCCTCTGTGTGTGTGTCCCTCCCCCTCTGTGTGTGTGTCCCTCCCCCTCTGTGTGTGTGTCCCTCCCCCTCTGTGTGTGTGTCCCTCCCCCTCTGTGTGTGTGTCCCTCCCCCTCTGTGTGTGTGTCCCTCCCCCTCTGTGTGTGTGTCCCTCCCCCTCTGTGTGTGTGTCCCTCCCCCTCTGTGTGTGTGTCCCTCCCCCTCTGTGTGTGTGTGTCCCTCCCCCTCTGTGTGTGTGTCCCTCCCCCTCTGTGTGTGTGTCCCTCCCCCTCTGTGTGTGTGTGTCCCTCCCCCTCTGTCTGTGTGTCCCTCCCCCTCTGTCTGTGTGTCCCTCCCCCTCTGTCTGTGTGTCCCTCCCCCTCTGTCTGTGT